>NC_084531.1:18264895-18284895 GCF_024500275.1 Phycodurus eques
ATATCTTGTGTGTATCTTGCTGGAGCAAAATTTTATATCCAGGGAACATTCAGTTAATTCAACATTTATATTTAATATAGGGAGCTGACTGAAGGACGTCTGCCTTCATTTAAATGTAATTAAGAGAAGTGGTGCAGCAGTAGGAAATGCACCCAAGGCTTTAGTCCTTCAGTGTCAATAAAAGACACTCACGAGCCACTTGCCTTATTAGGCCCGCTTCCATACTTCATTTGAAGTTTACGAACATTACGAATTTCATTTCAGTAATGTGGTGTAAAACCCACAATTTGCGCTATGCGCGGAAAAAGGGGATTAAGAGGTTAACTCGAGAAACGCAGCAGTTCGTGGAGAGGGGGGAAATATAAATAGACAGATGTCATATTACAACCCCAATTCCAATGAAGTTGGGACATTATCCATCCATCCATCCATCCATCCATCCATTTTCTGAGCCGCTTCTCCTCACTAGGGTCGCGGGCGTGCTGGAGCCCATCCCAGCTGTCATCGGGCAGGAGGCGGGGTACACCCTGAACTGGTTGCCAGCCAATCGCAGGGCACATAGAAGCAAACAACCATCCGTACTCACATTCACACCTACGGGCAATTTAGAGTCTCCAATTAATGCATGTTTTTGGGATGTGGGAGGAAACCGGAGTGCCCGGAGAAAACCCACGCAGGCACGGGGAGAACATGCAAACTCCACACAGGCGGGGATTGAACCCGGGTCCTCAGAACTGTGAGGCTGACGCTCTAACCAGTCGGCCACCGTGCCGCCAAGTTGGGACGTTATGTTAAACATAAATAAAAACAGAATACAATGATTTGCAAATCATGTTCAACCTATATTTAATTGAATACACTACAAAGACAAGCTATTTAATGTTCAAACTGATTAACTTTATTGTTTTTAGAAAATATTCATTAACTTTGAATTTTATGGCTGCAACACGTTCCAACAAAGCTGGGACAGGTGGCAACACTTGAGAAAACCAATGTCAGTAAATACAGTTCAGCGCTACATCCGTAAGTGCAACTTGAAACTCTATTATGCAAAGCAAAAGCCATTTATCAACAACACCCAGAAACTCCGCCGGCTTCTCTGGGCCCGAGCTCATCTAAGATGGACTGATGCAAATTGGAAAAGTGTTCTGTGGTCCGACGAGTCCACATTTCAAATTGTTTTTGGAAATTGTGGACGTCGTGTCCTCCGGGCCAAAGAGGAAAAGAACCATCCGGACTGTTATGGACGCAAAGTTCAAAAGCCAGCATCTGTGATGGTATGGGGCTGTGTTAGTGCCAATGGCATGGGTAACTTACACATCTGTGAAGGCACAATTAAAGCTACATACAGGTTTTGGAGAAACATGCTGCCATCCAAGCAACGTCTTTTTCATGGGCGCCCCTGCTTAGTTCAGCAAGACAAAGCCAAACCACATTCTGCACGTGTTACAACAGCGTGGCTTCGTAGTAAAAGGGTGCGGGTACTAGACTGGCCTGCCTGCAGTCCAGACCTGTCTCCCATTGAAAATGAAAATGTGTGGCGCATTATGAAGCGTAAAATACGACAACGGAGACCTCGGACTGTTGAACAGCTGAAGATGTACATCAAGCAAGAATGGGGAAGAATTCCACCTACAAAGCTTCAATTAGTGTCCTCAGTTCCCAAACGTTTATTGAATGTTGTTCAAAGAAAAAGTGATGTAACACAGTGGTAAACCAGCTTTGTTGGAACGTGTTGCAGCCATAAAATTCTAAGTTAATTAATATTTGCTAAAAACAATAAAGTTTATCAGTTTGAACATTAAATAGCTTGTCTGTATAGTGTATTCAATTAAATATAGGTTGAACATGATTTGCAAATCATTGTATTCTGTTTTTATTTATGTTTAACACAACGTCCCAACTTCATTGGAATTGGGGTTGTAGAAAACAGCAGCGGGTTGAGGGGGGTTAAGAATATCAAAAAAGAGAGAAATGGTCAAAAGAAGGGAGGGTGGGTTATGTGAAAATGTGGGCGCGTTACCTGATCATGTGATAGCTGAGAGAAGATGCCAGAACGCAGCAGAGGAGACGAGCATGCAGTCAGGCAGAGGAGAGAGGACAAAGAAAGAAAAGGACAAAAGAAGGCGGGAGACAAGAGAGGTCAGTTTAGAAGCCGGCACGAGACACCGAGGAGCAGAGAAGAGCCGCTCAGGAAGGCTGAAAAAGTACGTCATCTGATCATCTGTCTATGAAGATATCGGACAAGTATATAGAGGATTTAGCTGAGGAATAAAACTGGGCAACAACAAATTTATTGAGAGATTAAGATTTATTAACTGATTTAGGAAATTTTTTATGTGCTGAATCCAAATATCACACTGATATTTGAATTCAAATCCTCACAGTCATTTAATGAACATTTGATTAATAATGTGTAGTAGAAAACTATTTTTTCTCTTTAAAACCTCACATCTCAAATAAAAAAAATCCAAACAAAAATCAACCGATGATGTCACAAAATGTCACTGCTGTAGTAAGAAAATCAGATTTTGTAAAAAAATCAACTTAGCATAAAAACCTGACCTGAACAAGAGAAATGGATGTCATCTTTGAAATCAGCAATGCAAATGTGTCCTAAATCAGTTGAAAAAAACACACAACTTACAGTGTTTTGTTGTAACCCAGTGTTATTAACTGCTGCTGTATGACAAGAGTGGAAAAAAAACAAAACAAGAACACACAAATAGACAAAATTTCTGGGCATTAAACTGCAAACCTATCCACACTTTAAATTTAGATAAAATAAATAATAATAACAATAACAAGACATTAAAATATATAGGATATAATAATATAAATACAATTAAATACAAAATAAAATGAAACAAATACTCTATGATTTAAGTAGTCAACTAATATTTTCCATGCCTTCCTCGCAAGGTTAGTTCAACAACAAATGCATGACCACAATGAATCCCACCAGATATATTTTGGATTTTCTTACACTATACATTCCAAAACGAATGCACGTATTTTCTCTTATCTACAGGGGAAGTCGGCCAGTGTCATTAATGAACAACAACAGGTCTGTGGTGGAATAAGTACAAATCCAATGTATTCTGGAGGGATACGATAAAGATTTGATTAATTCAAAACCATTGGGGAGCGGTGGCATTAGTAAAATACTGAAAAGGAGTTAATAAGCATACGTGTGAGTATGACAGTTCACAAGCGCGAAAGGGAGAGAAACTTCTGTCCACCATTAAAAGTTGACTCAAGTGCACTTACTTCTGTAAAATGAATATTCCTACGACCACCACAAAGGAGGCAAGGTCTGCACACACCCACATCAGGCAGTATTCATCTGGTTTCTGAGGGGGAAAACAACATGATTTACTAGTGTTGTTTGAGTTCAACAGTATCCAACACTGGGTGGTGCTGTCGATCAAGGATACGCTCCTAAAGCGATGACATAGACAAAGATTTTACCATTAGACTAGACTCCTGCAAATCAGGAATTAATCTGTATTTTTTATTTTTTTTTAAGTGACTTGGGTTATACATCCACTCGGTCACATCTGCCGGTAGGTTTGACTTTTGCCAAAACGCAATGGGGCTCGGCGGTCACGTTTTCCCATGCAGAGCTCCCATATGGTGAGAGACACAGGAAGGGCCGACTGATCTGCTGCTCAGGCCATAAAATCCAAAGTGGCACTGTGATGGTGAAGCAGGATTCAGGAGACGACTGCTTGATGAGATATAGAGAGACTCTTTGCATTATTGCGCTGGGACCAAAGGGATGCAGGAGAAAAGACAAGTGTGCGGGCCCCCACCTGCAAAATCAGATCATCATGGCTAAATGGTGGCTACATGATTTCTTCTAGATCTAAGGGGACTGTGTAAACACTACACTACAAATTACACTGATTTCACAAGATTTTTCACAAAGACAAGTGTTTGAATGTTCTCTGACAATGATTATCAAAGTGTGCTACGTGTACCATTGTAGTGTGGAAAAAAAAAAGTGTTAAACCTTCAAACTGTGCAACACCTTACAGTGGCTTAGGTAATTGAATTATTTTTAAGAACTGTGCATTTATTTTATTGTCCAATATGTTCTAAATGTGTATAATGTTGCAGTGACGGACAATAATATTAAAAATACTTTTTGGAAATAAAACCTCTGCGAGTTGCTGTTTGTATGTGTCCTGCGATTGAGCAGTCCAGGGTGCGCCCTGCCTCTTGGCCAAAGTCAGTTGGGATAGTCTGATGGTTACCAATGACACCAATGAGGATGAGCTGTATGGAAAATGAATAGATGGAGCATTTTGGGGGAGTTTCCCAGCTAAGATGTGATGGGTTTATCCTTAGAAGAATACCTAGTTATTTTAAAAATAAAAAATAAAAATTAAAAAAAGGACCAAAAAAAATACTATACACAGGAGGTTGCACACAATTAAACATCTCCTCCTTTGATGGTGAAGGAAATAATATTAGGACCGCATTGCTTAGTTGAGGAGATGAGCAAAAGGTAAAGCTATAGATTAGCAGAGGAGACAAAGACAACAGCGAAGTGCATCCTTACCAAGAGCCAGATGGGGTAAGGCACCTTTTTGAGGACATGTGGTGCCTCAGACGATACGGATGACACGTCGCTGCACCACAGCACTGAGTACAGCCAAGGCTCGTTGACCATATAGAGGGTAACGCTCATGTTTTTCTGCGACAAGTCCCTGAAAGACAGTATTTATTTATTTATTTTGGTAAATGTTTGTGCGTGTATGGTTGCTTGTTGTGCGCATATTCCTACCTGATTTCCTGAGTGCTGGCCTGGTTGTATCTGAGCAGCAGCCTGCTGATGCCTGCCTCTCTGAGGCTTTGAGGACTTTTTTTCTTCAAGGATGTCTGGATCAGACCAGGTGCAAGCTGTTGCACTTGATCCCTGTCTTCTTCTGGAGTCCACATTACCTTCAAACATATAATTGGAAGTGGCACCTTCAGGCATCTGGATATTGCACCCAAGAATGAACCAGACTTGTGCAAATCAATAATTTATCAAATAAATTCTCTCATTATTCTTGAATTTAGCAAATAGAAATAATTTTGGTAATCTTAACTGACCTAAAACAGGAAAGATTTTATCTGATTCCATGTCACAGTAAGAAAATAAAAAAAAGAGGTTTAGTGTATGTAAACATCTGGTTTCAACTTTAGATCAGGTAGGACCCTTTTCAAGAAAACGTAAAACTCTCCGAAGTAGTACAACACCAACCAGACTTTGAGGAACCCCAGATCGCTCCACAGCCTGCAGAGTGTCATTGATCCAGCTGTGGTAGCAGGGGTGCCCCAGCGGAGGTCTCCTCAGCCTGAACACCACAGTGGTGTTATGATAAGAGGCCAGCTTTAGAAGCTGCTCCAGGTTGCACACACTCTGGTTGGCAATCAGGTTCCTCTCGTGGGGCGATAGCGTGTGCGTTGTCCAGAAGGGGTCGTCCTGAAGAAGAGTAGCACAAAGACTCAAAAGTGGTACAGCAAAAAAAATACAAAATAAAAAATATATATATTAAAAAGAAAATATATATAATTTCAATAAATAAATCCTGCACCAACAATATGAGTTTAGGATTTTTACCACACATAGCCTCTTACTACATTTTGAGGCTGTGGTCCCACCTTGAGGAACCACTGCCCCGCATTGAGCTGTTGTAGATCGGTCCAGTTGAACAGTGTGGCGTCCTCCATCTGCCTGTCGGGGAAAATCCTCTCTACGTCAGTGGTCCTGCGCAGGGTGCGGTCGTGCATCAGGAACGGAACGGCATCAACACTAATAAGTGGCGAATAGGGAAGAGGTTATTGTAGATAAAATTCAAAATCATTATTCTGGATTAATGTATTCATTTAATTATAGGTTTATTGTGGTTGTAGTTTGCAAGAGTAAACTGCAATGTATTATTATGATGAGATGTGTTTATACTGTATATGTTGACCCCCTTACATACTTTACAATAAGCAGTCCCTTTTTTCACCACTGCAAACTACAATCAGAATAATTACATCTTGTTAAATTAATACTATGCATTATCTTAGTAAAGGCAGATTTTTTGAAACAGCTTTTCATCTGCGACCATCATGCTCAATGATGTTCATGAGAGGGAGGTGTCATCTCAACACTATATCGACACTGGCATCCCATAGTTGTTCTCCCATCCCTCTGAGAGGTTTACTTTCTAATTTCACTTTTATTTCAAATGTTGAGGGGAAAGATGCATCTGATTGTGTATGCGGTGTACAAGGATACCTGATCATAGTGCGAGGAGACTGGAGTTAACTAGATGCTAATCTCTAGACTCACATATGAACACAAAAGGAAAGTGAAACAAAACATGCTTGTGCTAAACGTTTGAATAGCAAATTATTTTAGTCTTTTGGATTCACATCAGCATGTAGGCCCATAACAAAATGTCATTTGAGTCACCATTCAAAATTTTCACTGAAAAAACAATGTTTGAGAACTCTGGAGTTTCTTTCTGCCATTTGCGTTGGAGCGGACATGCGCCCGCAAACTGAGGCGCCACAGGGACTCCCAACCGCTTGATAACCCCACTCCTTCACGCTGCCTAGCTGTGAGACAGCCACTAGGAGAATGCCTGGTGTACGTCAAGTGGACCTTAACCTAATTAGCAGCTTGCCGTCAAATCTTGATTCCTGGCTTCAAAAGACTCCTTCCCTGAACAAAAGGTCGAGGGACCCTCCCTCCCTGTGGTTAATATTCAAACATGCACGTGAGGCGCCACCCACTGGCTTTGAGAGGAACTGTAAGCTCCAACCCAACCCGTGGCCTCGCCTTTGATGTTTGCTAACGGAAGATAAAATGCCCGTTTTGATGTCCTCCAAACTCTGTAGAAATATTAAAAATGTATGCCTTGGTGTCTGTGTCACTATCGTCACATCTACATGTCCTCTGCCAGATTTTTGAGAACTGTTCCTCGTGATTTAAAATCAAACAGTACAAAATGTTGTATTGAACAATGAGCAACCGATCTGCCACGAACAAAGTTTAAACAATGATTCTACGCGTGAGAGTACAAAGTTGGGAGTGTTTTAGATTAATATATGATTTTATACCCATCCATCCATTTTATGAGCCGCTTCTCCTCACAAGGGTCGCGGGCGTGCTGGAGCCTATCCCAGCTATCATCGGGCAGGAGGCGGGGTACACCCTGAACTGGTTGCCAGCCAATCACAGGGCACATACAAACAAACAACCATTTGCACTCACAGTCACACTTACAGACAATTTAGAGTTGTCAATTAACCTACGACGCATGTTTTTGGGATGTGGGAGGAAACCGGAGTGCCCCGCAGGCACGGGGAGAACATGCAAACTCCACATTGGCGGGGCCGGGGATTGAACCTCGGTCCTCAGAACTGTGAGGCAGACGCTCTAACCAGTCGTCCTCGATGGGACAGGGTCATGTTTACCAATATGTTATACCACCTTTTCTTTTATTTAACAACATTCAATAAACGTTTGGGAACTGAGCACACTAATTGTTGAAGCTTTGTAGGTGGAATTCTTTCCCTTTCTTGCTTGATGTACAGCTTCAGCTGTTCAAAATAAAACAAGGACTAGTATCGAGAAATTCACAAAAACGGTACAGTAGAGTGTATGGAACAAAAAGGACATTTAACTCCCATGAATAAAAAGATGGATGCATGCAACATTGCAAAGTGAACACAAGAAAAAGTACTGTTTTGGCAAAAGTTTTACCCTGGAATTAAATAATACATCAATTATTTAAAAAGGCTGATAAATTATTCTAGATTTAAATCAGAGATGGATCAGTTTTCTGAATTGGCTTGTAATTCAAATTTAGAGGTTTCACTTCATGAAACAAGTTCCCCTTAAACCCGCAACCGTTTTGCCATTTAATGAGGAAGGTAATATGGTCTATGGAACTTCATATTTTACCAAACAATAAGGCACAAATAATCTGAGAGTTGATTGTGTTTTTGTACCTGACTGCGACATCTGCCTCCAACCCAGTGACATTCATTTGCAGCGCTCGCTGAAAGGACCACATTGTGTTCTCTGGCGCAAGCTGAAAACACACACAAACCCCCCATGAAAATGACTGCGTCAGTGTGCTTATAACATAATGGGTGTCTTATTTATTATTTATTTATGGCTATATCTTGAGGACACAAACACAAATTGTAGCAAAAGGAATGCTGTGAAATTGGGGGAAAACAACTCTGTGGATTAAAAATTAACTTGGTTGGAATCAATATGATTCCACGGGTTAAACATCACTTGCAAGAAATGCTTCTGTCTATGGACACAGAGTGAGTCAAGCTAGTGGGGAAAAAGGAGATAATGTTATGATCAATACAGTAAACCTGTGGGAAACTGAGTCCAGTCACATGATTTGTTTTCATAGTCACACAGAAATTCTCCCAATTTTAGATGCTGCTGTGAGGATCGATCACAAATACCGCAAATAGCAGGGTGTGTGTGTGAACATGTTGGCTCTCTTTTCCCATCCAAGTGTTGTGTAACATTGAGAGGGATATTGTGCCAAGCGCACAAAACTGTCTTCAGATCACTTAAAAATCAGTACAATTAGAATGGTAGAAGAAAAAATTTGTCTAGGCAGGCATCATATTCTCAATGTGAACTTCTACTTTATCCATAATGAGAGCATCTAGTGTTGTTTTGATTTATTCCAGTTCATTTCAATGCAGCAACTAATGCACCAGAAAGCGACAAATATGGAAGACAAACTATGTAGTGCATATGTACACAAGTGTGTGTGTGTGTGTATATATATTTATTTGCAAAGGTGACTACACAATATAAATCCTCATCAATCATTCATCAGGCAATAAAAGGGTTTCCTTTGGATCTTGGCGGATTTTGTTGGGCTATTTTTAGTTGCTTGACCACAAGGTCATGACCACACTAGCACAGCCTTGGAAAGAGCAGAAGAAAATAGGGAAAAGGTATATCCACAAAGTGGTTTTCAGTAAGGTTCTTCACTAAATGGTTGCCCGATATTGATAAAAGACAGAAGAGCATGTAAATGAATCATGTTATTCAAGCACAATCCAAATTGTTTTCCCACATTTGGGACTCACCATGGGGGCCCCCTGGTGACCAATAACATTGGGGCGGGGCCTGAGATTGCTGGGGTCCATGATGCAAGGGGAGGTGATATACAGCGGCACCACGTACAGCCCCACTAACACACTGAGATACAGTAGCATGACCACCACCTGGAACGCTGCAGGACAGCAAACATTTCCACTATTGAACCATTTTTATAGTAATTTTACATTTAAAAAAAAACAACAAAAAAAACCAGTCATAATCATCCCAAATTTCCCTTTTCAGTTTTTAAAAATTCGTTCTAGGGTCATACCAATACAAAAAAAAAACACATACTGCAATGCTTGAACTGTTAAAACATTGACGATAGTGATAATTTTTGTTTTAAATGTTCTCAGGCTCCAATTTTGTGTTTTAGAATTACATGGCAGACTGACTCAAATACGCAAATCAATCAAATGGTTTCAATCAACTAACCAGTAGTACACTGGATAAACCTATATATACCCATTGTCAAAATGTAGATTATAAATAATAAAAATTACATAAAAGACAATATAAAATTTATAATTTTAAATACTTTAACACTTATACATATAAGCCCTGAAGGGGAAACACAACAACGTCGTTTCCAGCTGAAAGATAAACCAAATACAAATTCACTTTAACGTTTACTATCTTCTACTAAAACATCTAGAAATGGGTTTAAATTTTAACTTGTGCCATTCAGGGCATGCTTGTAAATGTTGTGTTTGGGTATTTATGTTAATGTACAGCAACCACAGTTCAATTGAGCAATTCCAGCAGCGAGTGAGAGCGACGCCACCACCACAGAGGAATTTTGTTTCAAGGTCAGCTGTGTTTGTGTGTGTGTGTGTGTAATGGGAGAAAGGCGAGGTGTGCGTGCGTGCTAAGAGACAGACGAACAAGCATTTTGTCAGAGACCTTTCCACCTTTCCAAGAGGACCTTGTCAACAATGGAAGATGTTATTCTTGATAAATGTGTTTTTAACTCTCAGGAAAAACAGTATTTTTAGGCAAGGAATGTTTACAATGATTATGGGTGTGGCCTCTGAGGAAATGACTAAATTGCACGATTAACATGACAGTTTGTGTGTGGAACAGATATTATGTCACATTCAATCCTGAGATGACATTCAAAGTAGCTCCGGCATGTAAACTTCATTTGATTTTATCGAAAATAAAATCATGCGAAACACACACTGAGGAATGCTAATACTGGATTCCTGTATTCCGGAATGAAAACAAATCTTACAAAGTGCTGTCTGACATGAGCCAGAAAGAATGTATGTTGTCTGCAACTCTATGGATGGAAGCTCTTGGCCACAGTCTTCACACTGTTAATCATTGCACGCTCTTCCTGTTAGCGAATCGCAAACACGAGAGTGACTTTTAAATCACATTGCAAACTTACATGTTTTATCCGCACGGGCGACCTGTCCAGCCACTATCCAGGACAGAGCTGTGACCGCAGTGACGGCACCGATGTGCAAGAACGGGCCCGTGGCCTGCATGGATGCAAGGAGGGGAGAAGAGGATGCACGAGGACACACAAACAGAAAAAAGGTACGTCTTAGTGGAATTACAGACTTGGGAGATAATGGCTATAATTTGTAGAGACATTTCCTGAAAAATGTGACTGTTGGAGTGGAATTGCACATCACACATTCCCGCTGCTGCATTAATCTTACTGTGACACTAATCACAGACGTCTAAAAACTACTTTAGAGTTAAGGCACACCTGGCAGGTCCCTTCCGGTCAAAGTTGCCAGTTTACATACAAATTCAAATCACACACAAAATGCAATTTCCTGAAATATTATCAACTGAAGGGTTCCTCACACAACTAATAGCACAGTATACAGTCATTGTATTTAATTTATACACATTAAGACCCAGTAAAGTGAATTCTGAGATTTGTTTCTGAATACATTATACATGTTTGAAGATAATTGCTGAAAATGTGCAAAGACTGACAACTACGTAGTACTTATTTGTGAATTATAGTGTTTTCAATCATTCAAATTGAAATTCTTTTCATTCTATGTGGTCTGTGAAATTTAAAAGACATTTATTTTCAGTTTTTAGAGACTTTAAATGAAAATACTGTTAAGATATCAATAAATAAATGCAATCTGACTTGATCTCTGTGTGGATATAAAATGTAAGTGAAGTATATACAGTGGAACCTCCACCGCAAAACGAGACCAACCAAAATTTAGGGGAAATATGCATTTAATGTGGTACAATTTTGGAGGAAAGAACAGCCACCAGAAGTTACTGTGGACTCATTTCGAGGGGGTGTCCAAGTACTATTCCAAGTGTTTTAGTGTCACGGTAGACATGATTGCCAATAGTCATGTGGATGACTCAACAAAGGTGTTGGTTCTGTTAAGTGGTGTTTCGTGTGGCTTTTTGTAAGCAGAATGTGATTTGCATCTGCTGTGATTTTGAATCCATCTGTTTGTGATGTTTGACAAGAAGCAGGAGGACTGAGTATAGATGTATATGGCTCGATTAGCTTCCGCTTAGTTTCATTTTAGACTTGTGTAACAGTTAATGTTGCAGAATGAGATGCATGAGCGGCATATTTGACTGCGGAACTAATTATTCCAGATATAATTGATCACAGTGGGAAATGTTCGTTTGACAATCTGAACAAATCACAGGTTGACCACCTTTACTGAACAGATTGCTTTCACTGTATTTGTTAGACAGAAAAACACAGGAAATAAAGCTGCCTCGCTGTTCAGAGTTCCAATGTTGTAGTCGGCTGACCTGCATGGAGATTGGGATGATGTCCCACTCGTGCTGCCATGTTTGATTGATGGATATCACCCCAACAACAGTTGTGAGAAGAGCTGCAGTGACTCCTATCTGTGAGGACAGGAGGCGAAGGAAAAGAAAACGTCCCATCAATGTGGACACGCATACATCACAAAATACTCAAGAGTGGCTTGTGGCGTCTGCATTTGTCTTGTCTTTCTATGTGGCAAGATTTTCATCACCATCCTGTGACACCCATGTCCAAACTGTAAGGTCTGTCATCCATGAATAAGCATTCACACCTAGTGACACTTAGAATGTGTCTTGTGCATCATTGGTGTCTTAAGTGTCTAAGTAACACAAATAAAGTCAACAGTTGGCACATTACCTTATGCAGCCAATGCAAATTCAACTGTTGGCCAAGTGCAACGTGACAAAGGGCTAAAACCTGGGAGAGGAAAAATACACAATAGCTGCTACATGCTGCTGTTGAGGAAATATGCCACACAGAAGATAAATATGGATATTTCTGGGAGACACTAACCATTAAAAAGGCTATGTAGGTGAAGCCAGCAGCGGTGGTGGCCAAGACTGGAACTGTGCCATCGCTCCACTCGCCAGAGCGATTGTAGAGGAACCTGCAGCAACAAGACATTTTATCACAGTTGTCATATTGAGTGCTCGCTTGCATTTCATCAATATCAACCAGAGGAAAGCCTTGGGAGCAAAACTGTTCGCCTCTCCATATTGCTGCTTAAATTAAAATTTCTCTTCCAATCCCAACTGTGCGCTTGCTTACACATTAACAGGTTGATAGTGAAAATGAAAAGTGAAGATGTTGTTTTCAAACAGGTATGTGGCTCACAGGCAGACATCTATCAAGTCCCATGGATATTATTGCATTAATGTTGCAATGAAGCCAGCATAGACACAGCAGCGAACGCACTCTCAGCGACCACAGAGCCTGTTGGGAATGTTAGATTAATGCTTGGTAAATTGCTCCTAGAAATACAGGCTTATACAGACAAAAACGCACAGTCCTGCGTGTGGGAAGAAGATGTAGAACCTTGAAATTCAAATGCCTGATTTCAACTGTTCAGAGGCTTGAACTGCAGTCATGAAAGATCTATGCATATCTCACAAAACTTCATCTTAGTAAGCATCTAGACAAATTCCAAAATTACGTTATGCTTTGCTTTGCCTATTTGTGTTCTTTTTTCGTCATGACACCACAAATGGCAAAGTAGCAGAATGACCATAGAACCGGAAATGGAATTTATTGCAGTAGCAACGTGACAAGATTTTCCCAAAAATAACAAGCCTGTGAAAATGCGAAGTCTTGTTGGAAGGGGCACATCAACGAGAGTACAACGCACCACGAACATTGAAAATTGGAACATGGGTTGAGTTTGTCTCGGAAATAATGCCGTTTTTGGGGAATGTTTTTGTGTGTGTGAGTATGTATGTATGTGTGTATATATATATATATATATATATATATATATATATATATATATATATATATATATATATATATATATATATATACACACACACACACACACACACACACACCGCATATGGAAAATGTGGTAAAAAAATTTTCAATATAGTTAAGCAAGATTACCATCCATTTTATGTACCGCTTATCCTCACTAGGGTCGCGGGCGTGCTGGAGCCTATCCCAGCTATCTTTGGGTGAGTGGTGGGGTACACCCTGAACCGGTCACCAGCCAATTGCAGTAAAGCAGTATAAACTGGATTATTTCTCAACACAACTCCTCGACCCTTCGTTTAGTCTGCTACCCGGGGAACAGAGTTTCAGCTAAAAATATCCATGAGTAAGCACGTGCGGGCTGAAATTCCAAGGGGTTCTAAAAGTTGATGTGTCAAAATCATCGTGATGTTTCAAACATAGTCACTTGCTTAAATAGTGCAAATTGTACATTCTTCATGAGAAGAGCAGTCAAATAGGGCATGTACTTCAGTAATCAATTGTTTTTTTTCATGAATGTATTTATTATGGAGGATTTACAAGTTTTGGAAAATTCCATAAAGATGGAGTCCACTTGTAACGTTGCTCACTGCTATGTAGTGGCACTTTAGCTACTAAAGCAGAATAGGCGATGCATCTCTGTCCTGGCTGCTGAGTACAATATAGCTAAATCAACAACAGACTGAGGAGAGTGAACCATGTTTAGCCTTGAGTAATCAATGTTTTTGACATGACCGGACCCTAACTCTGCAATATGACTCTTGACAGTGACCCATGCGGCCGGTCAGTAAGTACACGCATCTCTGTCCAAGCTGCTCAGTAGCTTCTAGGAGTTTAACCGATTTCTCGACAAGTTGAATTTACAACTCCACACCGCCGTTCAAAGCTTGAGGTCGACTAATCACTAATCACGTTTTTGGCATCTCGTCTTCCAATTGGCTAATTTACAATTCTTCTGCCATTGCCAAACTGTAATGCTCTGTGGAGCAGCGAAAATGTCTGGGCAACAAGGCGACGCAGTCTTCATACATCTGCGTGGGTCCCACAATACAAAAATAAGATGGTTGTGGAAGAGCATAGCGGTTAGCCTAGCTAGCTTTGGCTATTCTGATGTCCATTAATCTTAACAGATTCGTACCCCGCGGTACCTCGGGACTGGCAGCGAGGTACAAGGGCAGTGGCGTGAAGACAAACTCCATTTTCATCACCAAAATGTTATGTCTAACAATGCACAGACAACTGTGTGCTAATGAAAACTTTATTCATCATAGAAGTTGTAAGGTACAACGCACCAACATTGCGACACTTATGACACTGACGTCAGTATACCATACCACGGTATGAATGCTACAGGCATGTGAAAGTATTTTACTCAAAATGAAACCCGTTGCAAGTCTATCCTCACATACATTAGAAGCAGGAGTGAAATAGAAACAGTGAAACAGAGAATTAATTTTATTTTTATTTATTTATTTATTTATTTTTTAAATCCTGCCTCCGCTATGCTATGGAACACAAGAAGATGACATCGGCGAGCTTGTTGAAGAGAAAAACATACATAAAGGTCCCACTAATTACAATACATTCAGAATATAGTTAGCTGCATTTTTATTCTTTGTTTTTTATCTGTTTTATGATGTGAAACTGGTCCATGTTGCAAAAAAAGGTTGTGGACAACTGTACTGTGCTGGAAAAAATATCAATGATGTCACTAATTAATTGACCTCGACTCAACTTTCATAACACTATAGTTGACTACAAAATATTTTTAGACGTTCAACCCCAATTCAGAACAATATAACTGAATTTAAAAAAAAAATTTTTTTTTAAACACTGCAGATTGGCAATTCAGAATGTCCAAAATGGACTAAAAACCCTGACAGTTAATAAAGGTTTTTAAATGAAATGTGACAGTTTGACTATGGAACAAATTATTTCTATTTCCATTATATTCCAATGGGAAAACTGTTTAGAAATTAGAGGTCGACCAGTATCCTGGAGAGGATTTTGTTTGACCTTTTGTGTTCCACTGCATGTCCTTTTGACTCATATACTAATCACACTGTCAGGCTATTCAAGTGTCAGAGCTGCTGCAGCGTTACAGATATGCGGAGCCCTCGGTCAATACGTTTACACTGCAGATGGACCAAGACACTCCCTGCTGCTAAATCACCCTCACGGTTATCATCTGTGCACCACCCTTAAGAAAAGCAGGCCTATTTTGCATTTCCTCTTGAAGGCATGGCATGCCGCCCCAAATAAAACATCATTGCGTCATCTCCTGAAACGAGTGGAGGTCTGACATGTGTCTGTGTAGAACACATGGAGAGGGTGCGAGCGAAAGAGGGGTGACAGAAACATAAAAAAAAATAAAATAATTAAAAAACCGTTAAAGGTTAATTGAAGGTTAACCCCCCCTCCCCCCCCCCCCCCAAAAAAAAACAAGGGGCAAATGGGTGAGGGGGAGGGAAAAGCAAGTCCAGTGGGTAAAGGATAACAGAAGAGGCAGCAGACGATAAGGGGACAGGGTGACATTGTGAAGGTTTTTAGAGAGTAGGAGGAGGTTAGGAGAAGAATTGCAAGCACTTTTAAGAATTATTAGTTACACTGTATTTCCATTAGAAATATCTACAACATCTTTTTGGCTTCCTGAACGATTCTTCTCTTATATGTTGAAGAGCCAAAATTGATAATTTTTTTGTGAGCACTGCAAACACATCACCATTTGCACAAATAAATATAGACATAAACAATGGATTTCAAGCTCATGGAAATAAAATGGGGACAATTATGTGGCCTTGGTTAACACGACCACTCACCAGTTAAACTCACTGTAGTCGTTGTGAGCTTCCAACCAGAAGTAGAACCAAACCAGCAGAGCACAGAAAGTAAAAAGGAGGACGAGGGACCACAGCAACTCCCACTGAGAACACACATACAAAACACACAATCAAGCCTCATTAGTTATGTCAACTGAAATTACCACTTGTATTATATATTTTCTGTTCAAAGTACTTAACAAATACAGCTTTCTCAAAATATCGGCAGTGTTACAGCTCCTGAGTAGTTAACTTTCCTTAAAAATGTATACCTGATGTTGAGGACATTGGGTGAAGCTGGATACTAACCTTTTTGTATTAAGTATTCCCTTATTCACATTGCTCATTAAAACGTCCTACACTGCTAATTACTGTCCTGCAATTTCATGCACTTTCACCACAGGCAAATATAAGTGGGCTTATATTTTTTTAGATAAAGAGGCATGATCAGCGATATACTGATCAATTTCTGGTGGTGGCTTTATTGAACAATTATAATTTGATGATAAAAAAGAAAGGACAATAAAATCTCTCAAGTGAAGCGGAGAATAATCGTAAACAATGTTATGTAAGAAGTCAGTGACGCTGCATGTTACCACGGCCTCTGTGGGAGGCCTCCTCACTCAGGCATGGGAAAGCTGAGACTTTGCGTCCCATGGTCCCGAATGAATACTTGAAAATAGGCACAGGCATGAAAATCAATTCGCTGATTGTTCAGAATTGACGGAATTGTGGGGAAATGTATTGTCGATTAGTCATGTCTTGAAGATATTGAGGCAAAATGGAGTGCATACCTTGAGACACCTCACATAAGAAATAATGTCAAATCTTTCTCAAACTGTCACGGTCATAAAATGTTTATTAACTGTCGTAATTTCAGCAGACTTATTATCTTGTGTTTAATCAAAATAAAATGTGCAAACAGCTGCTTTTACTTGGAAAAGAGTAACATTTTTGGAGATGACCAGTACCTGAGTCACAATAAATTTGTCTGTGCATTTTCTGCACCGTAAATTTGAAATAATGTCCTGTTTTTTAATAAAGGGATGGAATTATATTTTTTAACAAAATAAATAATCATTCATTGCAGCCCTAGATTGAACTCGCACATTTTATTTGACTTGAGACATTTTAGTCCACAAAATTCTCTTGTAAACTATGAAGAAAAAAAACAGCAACAAAAACTTTTGTGGAATTCAGTGTTGGAGGGTTCCACTTTACGATGAAACATCCAGTGGTGCTGAGTTGCAACAGCGTTGGTCGCAACATCAAACAGAAGACTTGACAATTTGGTTCAAGCACTCGCTTCCTGTTTCCCAGCTCACTCAGCAGCAGCAGTACAGGCTGAGGAGACAGGGCCTGCCCCCGTGACATCACATTACCATTTCTGCCTGGCTGGCATTTAACTGACCCTGTGGCATAGAGTGAAATAGCGGCAATAGAAATCCTTCGAAACATTACAATCTCTGTGTATCAGGCTGCCAAGGAGACTTTGCTCCCTATGATATAATTATTGTGACTCGTCTGAAGTTACTCGCCCTTTATTGAGAAATCTTAGAAGACAGTGAGTGCAAGTCCCTGGCTCATTCAGAGCTAAATAAAATAGTTATTACTAAAAGGTAATGCAAGGAACTAAAGACTATTTGTCCTTGACAGATTATGCTCTTGACTGTTTCTTGCAGGTCAGATTTGATGACCTAATAATGTGAAAAAGCTAATCATTATCAGGAATGCAGTTAGTAAACTACATGAACGAGAGGCACATGCTTGCCGCTTCACACTCCACATTTACTGGCATTAACCTCTCAGAACCTTGCCACATTCCTGTGCGTATCCAGATAACTCCCTGGAATTTCACACGGGGCATACTACAATGCCACTATATCACTGGGACAAGTGACTGTCTAATAAAATGTGTGCAAGTGCGAGGAGAGCGCTCGTGTCAACGTTCTTATCTGTTACAATTGATTTGCCATATTCAGGGTTTTAATAGTACAATTAATTTTTATATCTATTCTATGATGTCATAGAAAAACGTAAAAAAAATATTGTTTGACTTCATTCAGATCTTGTGCAGATAAGACAAAAGCAGCAATAAATATGTAATTTTTGGTTGAAACTGACAAAAGACCGTGCTGTTAAAGTGCAATAGGTTCTGGTGGCGTCACATGTAACAGAGGCAAATGACACCAGACCAGCAGCACTGTTGCCGTAATTTCTAAAGCCTTTTGTGTAACTCAATGTAAAAGACTGACTAAATGGAAATACTTTCAATTATTACTGAGCACCCAGATCAGCTTGCACTGTGTGACGTGGGCCTGACACCTACAAAGCACCTTGAGCGCACGCACGCACACACACACAGCAGATTCAGTCAAGACAGTGCCGAGCTGAATGCGGAAAAAAGAAAAATGAGAGAAACAGAAAGATCCTTTTGTGAGTTATGAATGCTTCTTCAACTGTTTCAGCATCAGATTCTCAGTTCTCACGCTCCCAGGATTCACTCAGTCCAGTTACATGCAACTGATACATACACTTTCTTGACTGGTCCTCGTTTGTTTAGGGGGCTTATTAAAAATGCTGTTTTGACACCTCCACGAACCTATAGTATATCAGGGTATTGAGTTTTGAATAATATCCTGTTAGTCCCCAAATCCAGAGCTCTTCTTCCACTTCAGTCATACAAACTTTTCCTAGTTAATTTCATGACGTCAAGTTAGCGACACAGTTAAAGGGCTGCAGATAGCTGGGCTTTTGCCTCATTGCTATGGAAACGCTCAAGGCAGTGCTCAGGGTCATATAACTGTCTCTGCATATTACAAGGTAGGACTCCCATTAATCTCTTTTTATTCAGCGGAACCTCACCTGAAGTTGACAATTCACAGCAACATTTTCTGCAAAACTTTAGAGCAGATCTCTGCATAGGATGCCTGGAAGGGTCAGCAAAGTGAGATGATTACCATAGAACCGGAAATGGATTTTATCAGGAAAATGTACATTTCTGTCCAGGCGGCTCAGTATAAGTTAAGCAAAGTTTGACTCTCGTGGTTAACTTCTTTTTACACTTTATTGACAGTGAATAATGTTAAAAAGCTTCATGCACAAAGCAGACTTCCTTAAAGGCTATGTGTCAAACCGTGTTATTTTAGTGTTATTTACTATTTATGTATGACTTGTAAGGAGGCTTTACACGATCAGGATTTTTGGGGCCGCTCACCGATCACGAGTTTAAAAAAAATGATAACCGATCACAAGATGGAGCAATGATCTGTTCATTTACTGTATATAATTGTGTACTTAATTGCTACAAAAATTATATTTACAATAAATATTGTATCTTTGTTCATCTATTTATGCCAGTAAGGCATAGTGACAGACAGAACAAATTAATGGTCTTCTATTAGATGGCAGGAAGCACATACAGTAATTAATGTATCCACTTTTTGTGACATTTTTGTTTGTTGGTGTGCCGTGAGATTTTTCAATTGTAAAATATGTTCCTTGGCTCCATAAAGGTTGGAAATCACTGCTCTAGTCAGATCGTGTATTCTAATCAGTAAAGTCAAACCAACATTACAACATGACAGAAATAATGGGTGTTAACTTACTGCAATTCAATTATACTTTATTGTAATTAAATTACTTCACCCACACCGAAACTTTAGTCCATGAATCGACAGAACGGCGGCATGTTTACGTACAACCATTAGCGGTAGCACTGGCTTGCTAGGCTACATACGTTTTTGTTGCCTGCTTGCGAGCCATATCGTATTAAAAGTATGTGAACATATCTCAAGCAAGCCTTAAA